>NC_064858.1:21027138-21058498 GCF_024139225.1 Suncus etruscus
CCTTCCTTCCTTCCTTCCTTCCTTCCTTCCTTCCTTCCTTCCTTCCCTTCCTTCCTTCCTTCTTTCCTTCTTTCCTTTTTTCTTTCTTTCTTTCTCTTCTTTCTTCTTTCTTTCTTTTCTTTCTTTCTTTCTTTCTTTTTTCTTTCTTTCTTTCTTTCTTTCTTTCTTTCTTTCTTTCTTTCTTTCTTTCTTCTTTCTTTCTTTCTTTCTTTCTTTCTTTCTTTCTTTCTTTCTTTCTTTCTTTCTTTCTTTCTTTTTTCTTTCTTTCTCTTTCTTTCTTTCTTTCTTTCTTTCTTTCTTTCTTTTTTCTTTCTTTCTTCTTTCTTTCTTTCTTTCTCTTTTTTTGTTTTTGGGCCACACCCGGCGATGCTCAGGGGTTACTCCAGGCTGTTTGCTCAGTAATAGCTCCTGGCAGGCACGGGGGACCATATGGGACACCGGGATTCAAACCAACCACCTTTGGTCCTGGATCAGCTGCTTGCAAGGCAAACGCCGCTGTGCTACCTCTCCGGGCCCGCATGTGAGTTTTCTACCCACTGCTCTCCTGAACCCAGATACCCACCGGCTGGAGGGGTTTGGAGCCACGTGGCATGGAACAGAAGAGAAAGGCCCCTCAAGTCATCCCATCACCATCCAGCTCCATCAAAAGGACCTCCTTTATTACTTAATACAACAGTGGACTAGATATTTTCAGCTTTACTCTTAAGCATGTTTGGTAATCTGGGGAGAAAAATAAGTGGTAGAGTTCATGCCAACCTGGGAGAGGTGTTGATGTCCACATAGGACATTCATAGTGAGTTGGAGTGATGGTGATGGTCTCTGGTCTCACTGGGAGTGGTCCCTATTTAAGAAAAAGAATGATTTTCAACTATATATTTGTCTTTTCCTTCCTTTAAGAATTTTTTCATTATATTGTTCAGATTTAATGTAAACTAGTCAGTGCTTTTGAATTGCATTGATTTTATAGGTTATTTTAGACAATAATTGATAACCTCAAATATTTATCCTACAGAATCAGAGCATGAATCTGCTAGATAGTATCATTTTATAATTTTGTTTAAATGTTCCTTCCAAATGTTTTGCAATTTTTCTTAGATTTATTTATGGTAATACTGTATTTTTGTTATTAAAATGTGATTTTTCTACCCTAATTTATAATATCTGGGGTAAATAGTTACCTATTTTCTCATGTGGAGAATTTACTGAGAAACTTCTAAATTTTTGTATTATTCTAATACTTCTTAATGGACATCCTACTGTATTTTATACATATATATCTTCATCAAGGAAGTATAATTTTCTTCTTACTAATTGTCTCACTAAATATGGCATAATGTTGGAGAGGCCAGGAGGGTATTTCTGGTTTGTTTCTGATATTAAATTATTCTGGTATTTATCATGTTAAGTGAAGGAAGAAGGAAACTGACAGAAATTTCTGACTGTTTAGGTGTGTAAAGTGCTTTTATTATAAATATTTACCTAAATCGGTATTCCCTTCTTCTCCTAGTGAATGCACTGTCTAAATGTTATATGCGTTAATAATCTTCATTCTGCTAATATTGTGAATAATAATAAACATTCAAGACTCAACGGAACATTTTTATATTGCCCCAATCACTTGGGTTAACACCTTGTGTGGACAAAAATGTGCCCTTCTGTTCTTGGATGTTGGTCACCCATATCCATTTCTTCAAGAAGAACATTTCTGATGAATTCTCCAACAGCAAAACAGGTAAATTATCCATCCTAAAATGATGACACTGTTTTCATGATCCTTCCAGTCTGAAAAAGATCAGCGTGGGGGCTCTTTCCACAGCAATTAAGGAGTTTGTGCTGCTAAGTTTCTCTCAGTCTTTGGAATTCTCCAGAGCAGGCCCATTATTTCATAACAGAGCAGAACAGGCTAGTTCATTTGAGGTACAAACTCCTCGTGGGAGATATTCAGCATCAAAGCAAAGGTGGGGCTTAAAGTCCATTCCAATCAAAGAGGGGTCCACCTACTCTAGCGGCCTGGGGGGTTATGGTGGGGGATATGGGTTGTAGAAAGGGAACTGGAATGGGGGAGGACATAGTTGGTGATGGGTTTTCCCCTGATTCAATGTTAATATATACCTAAAATACTACAGTGAAAGATATGTAAAAAAGAAAAAAAAAGTCCATTCTCCACAGTAGTTGCATTTATGTTAGTCTGATTATATTCTGTTCCCCATTGCAGCAGCATCTATGTTCATCTGACTTCATAACTTACTGGCATTAATATGATCCTATCCTCTTACTCCAGTAGCTGTCTCTCTGGTCAGCGTGGTCTTGGCAATACTTGTATTTGAAAGGGAGAGGAGAAACCTCAGAGAAACAGAAGACTGATGTAAAAGAACCAACCAAATTCTTAAAGCTCCTCCTCTATAGCAATGCCCCAATCAACTCTTAGTTCTACAGAAAATTCCCGATCAGGGCAATGTGAAGACTCTCCAAATATAACCCCTAAATCAAAGACTGCTTACGAATTTTGAACCTGGGGGGAGGTGAGGCCTGACTCTCCTTTTCCTGAAAAAAGTAATTTTTTGCTCCAGTCTAAGTTCCACAGCTCTCCAAGAAACTAGAGAGCATGAGTTAATTGCCATGCCAGATAGACCAAGTGGAACTTTAGTATGATTTCACAATTGCTGAATGAAGTTGATAGAATATAAGCATCCTTGTCATACTGGTTCTTCTGGCAGATTTGATCAGTTTTGAGCCACCCAGTACTTTCCCAGAGGACCATGTAGAGAGGAAAGCAGTTAGCTAGGTGCCATTCCTTCCATGCCACCAGCAGCTATTGTATATTATCTAACTTTATAAAATCTTCTAGTTTTGTAAAATGTTCTGCAATGTTTTTTGAACAACTATATTACTTGAATATGAATGCTCCTAACTGCATGTGAATTTAAACATCTTTTTTGTTTATTTTACAATTTGTTTTTATTTCTAAATATCCCAATTTACAACTTTTGCTTCTTGTTTCTTTTAGGTTTTTTATTTTATTGTCTTTATTTGATCTGCCCTTAAATAATTTAAACATTTCTTTATGCTGTTTAATATTTATTTTGGGGGGCTTTATTTACCCTAAGGTAATAAACAAATGCATTATTTCTTCATTCTTGTTGTGTATTTGGGTTTTTTGCACCTTGAGTTAATTCAATATAATGTTATTATGCTGTAATTTAATCTTAGTTGTTTATGAAAATAATTTTCTGCTTCAGTATCATTAATGGAGTACTTTTAATACTATGTTGAATAGGAGTGGTATTTCTTTTGTAATAAACTTGTATACTTGTGAATTTTTCCTTGCTCTGTATTTTATGTTATTAATAATCTTGTAAGAGAACAGCCCTATCTTATTTTTGTAGTGTCAAGTCATTATTTTGTGGGGCCAGAGAGATAGCATATATTTTGTATCTGGGAGCAAAAACATTCTTCATCTTTTCAGAATTATTTTTTATTTTATATGAACTTATGATTCAACTTAAATTTTCTATGAGACATTAGTTTTGAACTTTGGGGTTGCACAGATTTATAGGTTATTGTTCTATTGTTTCTATATTCTTTTTACTTATTTTATTCTTTTTATCTAATTTTTTATTTTAATATAGCACTGTTATTTATTCACAATTGAGTTTTTTTTGTGGGGGTCACATCAGGCAGTGCTCAGGGGTATCCTGGATTTTGTGCTCAGAAATCGTTCCTGGCAGGCTCGGGGAACATATGGGATGCTGGGATTCAAACCATCAGTCTGTTCCTAGATTGGCTGTGTGGAAAGGCAAATGCCTTATTACTGTGCTATCTCTCCAGCCCAACAATTGAGTTTTAGACAATGTGTCCAGCACTGAACCTACCACCAGTCTCAACTTCCTCTGCCAATGTTGCCATGTTTCCTTCCTATACCCACCTTACTGCCTGTTTTGACAGGATCTTTTTGTAAGTTTGGGCTGTACAATTTTGGGTCTCATGTGTTCAGTGTTGTTTACTCTAGTTATCTCTTTAATACATAGATGTACCTGAGTCCCCTTAGCCCCTAATCCCATTCATCTCATTATTCTCTTTTTCTCCCTCCACTATATTTATTTATCTTCTTATCATTTTGGAACAAGGGTGATCTATAAATACCTTCTGCCCCTTTAACCATCGCATTCCCTCACCCAGTTATTCTAAATACTCCATATAAGTACTATCGTCCTGTGTTTGGGCCTTTTTTTCTGGCTTACTTAATTTAATTCATATTTTTTGTTCCATCCCATGTTTGCAGTGAATGCATTATTTTTTATCATCTTTACATCTGTCTGGTGTTCCATTGTGTATATATACCATATCTTCATAATCTGCTCATTTGTCATTGGGCATCTAGGTTAATTCCAAATATTAGCTATGGTACTAAGTGCTACAACTTCATTTTAATTCAAATGCTTTTATGTTCTGGGTATAGATACCCAAAAATGGAATTGTTGGGACAAAAATGCAGGTTCTGTTCTGGAGTTTACTGAGAGCCTTCCATAGTGTTTCCCATTCGGGTTGGATCAGACAAAATTCCCCTTGATATCTTTTTGTTGCCTAATTGCTATGGCAAAGTACTTCCAATACTATGTTGAATAGGAGTGGTGATAGCAGACAGCCTTTGTCTTTTACCAGATATTAGAGGAAAGACTTTTAGTTTATCTTCATTGAGAATAATATTTGCCATTGGCTTGTGATAGATTGCCTTGACTATATTGAGAAAAGTTCCTTCCATTCCCATCTTGATGAGAGTTTTTTTTTTAATCAGGAATAAGTGTTGGAACTTGTCAATGTTTTCTCTGAATCTATTGATATGATCATATGGTTTTTTTTTCTCTTATTTTGGTATGGATGTATTATGTTGATTGAATTATGTATGTTAAACCATTTTTGCATTCTTGTATGAAAACCTATTTGGTCGTGGTGTCTGACCTTCTTGATGAGGTGTTGGATTATATTTGCAGGATCTTTACAAAAACAAACAAATCTTTGTTGAGAATCTTTGTATCTGTGTTTATCAGGGACATTGGCCTCTAGTTTTCTTTTTTGTTTGGTTTTTGTTTTTGTTTTGTTTTGTTTTCGTTTTGTTTTTGCAGCATCGTTGTCTGGTTTTGGTATCAGGCTGATGCTAGCTTCATAAAACTATTTGGGAGTTCTTCTATTTCTTCAATTTCCTGAAAGAGCCTGAAAAGGGGATGTTTCATGGCTGCCTCACAGAGCTGAGCAGAAGCCTTTTAAAAATGTGCCAAAGCCTTAAGGAATCTTTTTACTTCCTCTTTGATTTCCTCTTTGAGCTAGCTGTTTAGGAGCAAATATTTTCAGTCTCCATGAGTTATAGTTTATTCTTTATTATCTACTTTTCATGATTATTTTTTTATCTCTATTGTGGTCAGAATCTTATGTTTGTGAATTTATGTAGATTAGATTTATGTCTTACAATGTGATCTAGCTAGAGGATGTCTTATGTACTGCAGAGACGAATGTGCATTTGGCTTTTTGAGAATGAAAGGCTCTGTATAAATTCATTAGTCCTAGCTCTTCTAGTTCCTAATTTAGGGTTCTTGTGTTCTAATGATAATCTATATCTAGTATATTTAACCAGTGGTTAGAGTGGTGTCTTTAAGTATCTACTATTAATATACTTCCATCCATGAGTTTCTCTAGGCTTATGAGCAAAAGCTTTACATTTGGTGCAATATGTTGATTAAAATTAATACAATAAATATCTATTGGTGCTATATTTTTTTAACAAATGCAGTGTTACCTTGTGTAGCTCTTGATGTAATTTTAAGTTGAATCTCAATTCTATGTAAATTGAATGGCTCAATGGCCATTTTATGTCTGGATAAAGATAAGTGGCATCAGAAACTGGAAGAGTTCCACTGGTTCTTCCTGTGTTTGCAGTGTGGGAAGACAGCTGCCCTCATTTTCTACAGAACCAAGCATGTTTGTAATCATGGTGCTTAAATAAATATATTTAAAAAGAATGAAAGAAACTTCCATAATTTTTATGGGATTATCAGACGTCAGATGATGTGCTCTTAACTAGATGTTAAGTAATTCATGTAACAGCAGACAAAAATGCAGAATAATCAATGTGAGAATATACTGAAAATTTCTAGCACTGTTTGAAAAGCAAAAGTCAACATTGTGAAGGCCAACCTATCCTAATGGATTTTTGAAATAGCTTGAAGATATATAATACATTTTATTTTGGTTTTTTGGAATCACGCCCGGCATTACTCAGGGGTCACTCCTGGCTCCCATGCTCAGAAATCACTCCTGGCAGGCTCGGGGGACCATATGGGATGCCGGGATTCAACCACCATCCTTCGGCATGCAAGGCAAAATGCCCTACCTTCATGCTATCTTTCCGGCCCCTATAATACATTTATTTTATTTTTTCATAATTTTTATTGTGACCAAAGTACATTACAAATCTTTCACAGAATTATTTATGGTACATAGTGACAATGAATGAAGGGCATTCCCACCACCAGTGTTGTTCTTTCTCCACCCCTGTTCCCAGCATATATCCCATATCTTCCTCCTTTACCCCCCCAGAATACTAGAGTAACTGGTCTCCACTTTACAGCTTGTTGTAGATTGGGTATCTATTCTGTTGTCATTGGAGATAAAAAGGATAAGAAAAAGGGAAGAAAAAATTTGGTAGCAACTACCAAAAAAAGGAAAAAAAGAAAGAGAGCTGAAAAATTGTACCCGGGAAAGAAAAAAAAAAAAACTTCAAATAATAACCACAAGAGTGAAAAAGAAAGAAAAAAGTAGAAGAAAAAAGAGAAGGAAAATAAAGTCAAAAACTAACAAATCAAAACAAAACAAGAAAAATAAGGGGTGCTGGAGTGGCAGGGTTTGGCATTCCCCCCACTTTTTTTTTTTTTTTTTTGCATAGGCACAGTGAGCATTGGGGAAAAGGGGGAATTCTTGTGGCCTAAGAGATTCAGAATTTCTCCATCCTTGAAGCATACCATCATGGGATCAACCATTGGCTCCATATATACTTATTACCCCATCCCAAGGGCATTTTTGTGGTGCCAGGAAACTTTCCTCTCAGTTGTGGGTGAGAAAATCAGGCCACTGTAGCTAGTGATCTTGGTATTTGCACAGGTCATAAGACAGGGTCTAGGATAGAGTCGTTATGGTTCTAGAGGTTCTGTCCCATCATTATTGTTTTGTTCAGTTTTCTGTAACAAGTGCTTCCTGTTTTCGTTCAGTCCCTACGCAGAAGCCTAAGATATTATGGATCCAAAGGTTCTGTTCAGTCTCTGTTGTCAAAATTGGTCCTCTGTAATAAGAAATCTTGTGGGTTTTTTTTTTTAAGCGTCCTGGGCTACAGCCTAGGGTAGGGTTTTCCTTATTGGTCCCAAGGTAAGTTCTGCCCCGTCACAATTGTCAAAGTCAGTTTTCTGTACTTGGTGCTCTTATTTTTAACAGTTCAAAGGACAATACATCTTCTGATTTCCATTTAGTATTAGGTGATGTGATAGGAAAACCTGGTCTTAGGTCAAGTTGTCATTTCCTCGTTGTCATATCAAAACTGGCACAAGTTGGTGCCAGAGCAGTGTTATAAATCTCCCAACAAAGCTTAGTTCCTGGTGTTGTTTCCGGGAGCTGTATCAGTTCCACGTCTGGTATCTGGGGCTTGGTATTGAACTAACACTGTTCAATCTCAGGGAGACTGAGTTGTATCCACATGACATATGTCCAGGATGGGAGGCACCCTTGTGTTATACAAAGTGTGAGTTCTTATTTCTAGAAGATAAGACCTTATTTCTGTGTCTATGGTTTCCCCTTTTTTTACTGTGCCCATACAAAAACATATGGTGTCATATTATATTGCTGGTGCTATTCTGGGTAAGGATGACAGGCTGCACACACAGTCTCTGTGGTCTGGTTTTGATCTGAGCTTTTATCCCAGGCAAGGCTTTTTGTACCAAGCAGCACCAAAAATGGTAAGGATGAGAAAATATGTATATATTAAAATAGGACAAATAAATAAAACTGAGTTAAAAAAAGGTATTTAAAGAAAACAAGTGATGGAGGAGGCTACCTGTATATTTAGGAATACACATCTTAAAATGCATTATTATAAAGGTATTAAGCTTCCATAGGCAATATAATACATTTTTTATAAAGAAAAAAAATTGTGTCCTTTTCAGAAAGAGACTCTAGCACTTTTCTGGTTTTGTCAGCTAGTTGGCAAATAAAGAGAAGAAAAGGGTGGTAGAGCTGGTTCAAATAGCTGGCACACTGGAGCTCATGCTTTGTGTGTGAGAGTCCCAGATTTTATCCTTAGAATTATGTGGTACACTGAGTACTTCCATGGGCATTCTCCCCATATCCCCCCAAAACAAAAAAGAAGATTTGGAAGTGCATATAACTATTGTATGCATTCTGATGCACCTCTGCTCCCCTTGCAGGGAGGGAACAGATAAAGGGGACTCTGGGCCTTGTAGGTGGCCCAATTGACTTGGGTGAGCTCTAGAAACATCTCCTTACCTGTTTAGAATTCCAAGGGAATCATACAAAAGCTACAAACTTAGTAAGAAAGTTTTCTAATTAACTGGACCCAAAGTTGTCTGACAAAAAAACAGAGCTTTCAATTCACTAGTGAGAATTAACAACAGCGAGCATGACTCCATGCTTCCATGCTTTCTACCTGTTTTGTTTATATTATCCAAATGGTGGACTTATTCTTTGGGGGGGGGGTACACCTAGTGGTGTTCAGAGGTTACTCCTGGCTCTGTGCTCAGAAATCACTCCTGGTAGGCTTGGAGGATCATATGGGATGCTGGGGATTGAACCTGGGTCCTTCCCAGGTCAGTTGCATGCAAGGCAAATGCCCTACGTCTGTGCTTTCTCTCCAGCCCCTGATTGGCTTTTTCTGGTTTCAAAAATATCTCTTGTTTATTTTAAATTTAATTACTGGAAGATTTTGTGGTATTGAATCGAATAGAATTAGCTCTCTTGCTGTTGTAATAAAATTTGAAGTGGTTGAGAAAACAAACAGTCATGCAAAAAGGCCACTAGTTAAATTCCCAAATGTGGACTAGCTGGGTCTTCTGACCACTAAAAAAAGGTGTAAATTTGACAGCCCTTTTAGATAATAACCCTTCCTTTGTGGCTGAGTTTTCTCTTCCCAAAGAAATCATATCCGATTATTTAAGTGAGTGGAGTCAGTGATTCTGCCCAAAGGTTCCTATAAATTGAATAGCTTGGGTTCTTTAGTCATTTATTTTTTAATCTGGATTAGAAAGTAATAGTTAAATTCTGCAGCTGAACAATAGGCCTAGCCCTCCCATGGCTAAGGGGTGTCATGTACACTTACCTTATCTTTAGAGCCTCATTTTCTTTCACTGTTGGCCCTCTCTGCTGGTACCAAGGTTATGGGGGATATTTCCTCTACTAGGCAATCTTTTCTCACCCCCACTTAGCTCAATTCCTGTTCCTTTTCCTGAACTCCTACATCCCTGAGTATTTTTCATTTCCTTTTGATTCACTTTCTCTGATTAACTTTGTTGACACCCTACCTTACTCAGAACTTTATGGGCCCCCAGTCATGTGACCAGACCTTCCCTTCATCTGAGTTTAGTCTGTGTCGCTGCAATGTGCAGAGTGGTGACAGTGAACTTACACACATCTCTGAGCTTGAAGACCAGGAAGATTTGCATTTGCTCATTGGCATACTTGCATCCATAACTGCACAGAATCCATTAATTATGAAGTAAAAAAATCAAGGACAAATACTTACAGTATAGGAAATGAGGAAATAAAATATTACATACAAATATTTCAAGCAACAGTGATAAAGGGTACATTTTAAATAGAGCTCGAATCATTATTTATTACATGTTGCCATTTCAGCCAGATTTTCAATTAAACCACATAAAGGTGTATTTGTTTGTAGTTCTCTAGAGCTTCTCAGTTCCATGAGCATTTTTTCCTTAAGAACAAATGCAGATTTGAATTTTGACCAAAATAAAAAGCTGGCATGATATCATTCATATGACTAACATGTACAGAAACATTCTGTCAAAACTCATCAACCAGCCAATAATCACTGGTCATTGAGATAGGATGTGATGACTGAGAAGGAGGTAGACAGGGATATATATAACACAGAAAAGAGAGAAAGCATAGATATATTATTATCCTCATTTTAATCTGATTTCCTGTGGATTCCTAAAGAGCCAGGAGGTATGTATTATGGCCTGGCTTTGGGGATAGTCTCAGCTCTGCATAGTTCTGATGTCTCCAAGTCAAGACACATGTAGCTGTGGAAAAGACAGTGTCTATATAGAGAGGTGGATCATTGAGAGTGAACAGAGCATTTTAGGTGGGAAGAAGGCTTGTTAGTAGAGTATGCTATCTTTTAATTGTATCTTATAAGTTATACTAGAGCAGAGTTGTTTTTGTTTTTTGGTGTTTTGGTCACAACTGGCAGCACTCAGGGGTTACTCCTGGCTCTACGCTCAGAAATCGCTCCTGGCAGGTTCAGGGTACCATATGGAATGAACTACTGTCCTTCTGCAAGCAAGGCAAATGCCCTACTTCCATGCTATATCTCCGGTCCCAGAGCAGAATTTTGAAATCACAAAATCTTTATTTTTTAAATTAATTTCTTTATTTAAGCATCATTATTACAAACATGTTTGTAATTGGGTTTCAGTTATAAAAAAAAAGAACACCCCATTCACAGTGCAACCTTCCCACTACTTATGTCCCCCATCTCCCTCCTCCCCAACTCCCTGCCTGTATTCAAGACAGGCATTCTATTTCTCTCACTCATTACCATTGTCATGATAGTTGTCAGTGTAGTTATTTCCCTAACTGCACTCACTACAAAGTGATGCTTTATCCTTTTACATAACCATGGTAAAGTAAAGGCTATGCTCTTGTGTCATGCTTTATGAGTTAAGCAATCATGCAACAAACTGAATTTCTGTGCTCAAGTATTTAATGTTTCCCAACAATACAGCTTCAAAACTGAATGATATTCAGAACTGCATGTGGAGGATTGGGGTCAATGCTATAGGGATATTGAAGGGGTGATCTCTGCAGAAAGTACAGCAGCAGCAGACAGACCACCCCACACCCAGTCTAAAAAAAACAGTGACACCTGGGAAGAACCACTGAACTTGGAAGTAATAAAGCCATCAGCAGTTCTACCCTGGGCTCTTGGCCTATCAGATACTCCCTTACCACAGAGAATTCCCCAAGGTTTACAGAGGGCTTATTTGCTTCTACCCATAGGACAGAGAAGGCTGGCACTAAAATCAGAACCACTCATGTAAAATTCTCAGAAGACTTACATGCTAAAATGAGTTCTAGAATACAGGCTGATTTGGAACATATTAGGTTGACAAAATAGAACCCATTCTGCTCTAGGCTTCACAAAAACCATACCCACAGTGGATGTCACTGCACCTTTCAAGGTGTCAGTGGATAGAAAATACCAGTAGCGATTTCCAGCTGCCAGAGCTGGATTTCATCAGCGTTCCTGCCGGCAATCCTGCCTGCTTCAGAGGTGGGTCGGGACATACACACACTGATTCCTGCTGGTTGCTGCCAGGAGTCAAAAGGGTGCAGAAGCCATCTTGGGTCATGCTGTTTTCAGCTGCCTGAGACTGGATTTCATCAGCATTCCTGCCGGTGATCCTGCCTGCTTCAGAGGTGAATGTCAATTTTCTGGGTGACCCTGGAGACCACAGTGAAGGTTTTGGAGGCTTCAAGCTCTTTCACCTTTGTCAGTAAGAGGATGGGAAGTCCCAACCATCTGAGGGGATTACCCATTTCAGACTAGGATTAAAGTTCTAAAGGATTTCTGGGAACTCAGATGCCAGCACTCCTATCTGCCTGTCTTTTGTGTTGTGCTGCATTTTTGGCCTGATTTCATCCTGTGTGTGGTTCATCTGCAGATGGCTCATCTTCCCTGGAGCCTTCCCTGGAAGTGAGTTTACACGCCCAGAAAGGGAGGAGCCATAGGAGTGTGGCTGCTCTGCTTCGCTTCGCAGCTATGCACATCATTTAGCCAATGAATACAAAAACAACTCGTAGAAAAAAACCACAATAAAAGTGTGACAATGGGGAAACAAGGCAGGCCAGCTCCATACATAGAGAATGACAATGGCAACTCTCATGACTCGAACATGACCAACCAACTAGTCAGTCCCTCAGATAAAAAGTTTAGAGTCGCAATATGGAAGATGTTCAAAGAACTCAAAGAAAGTATAGAAGAGAACACTAATAAGAATCAAGAGAATATGAAGAGAGAAATCAGAAAACTCCAAACTGAAATTTCAGGTCAAATATCAGGTCTGAAAAACTCAGTAGATGAATTAAAGAAAAAGATGTCGAGCTTTCCCACGGGTTAACAGCAGCTGAGGATAGAATTAGTACACTGGAAGAGGAGATGAATAACAATTCCATACAGCGGGAGAGATTGGAAAAAAATAAAGCAAATGAACAGATAATGGAAAAATTAGTCAAAGAATGGGACAGATGAAAATAGAAGTCTTGATAAGCTCAACAGAAACAACTTAAGAATCATTGGAATCCCAGAGACACAGGAAAAATATCTCCAGGAATAATCAATGGTCAAGAACATCATTAAAGAGAAACTACCAGAGCTAAAGAATACATGCGTTCAAATCCTGCATGCCTGAAGAGTACCAACTAAAAGAGACCCCAGAAAAAACACCCTAAGACACATCCTAGTCACAATGACAAATTCCACAGATAGAGACAGAATTCTAAAATCAGCAAGATCGAAAAGAGAAATTATATTCAAGGGAACATCCTTGAGATTTACTGCAGACCTGTCACCAGAGACACTCAAGACCAGAAGGCAGTGGCGGGACATAGTGACAAAACTCAATGAAATAAATGCTTTGCCTAGAATACTGCACCCAGCAAAACTCACGTTCAGGTTTGAAGGAACAATACATGGTTTCACAGACAAACAACAGCTCAGAAACTTTACAGACTCAAAACCATTCTTAAAAGAAAAACTGAACGGCCTACTTTAAGACAAGACTGACCAACAGACACACCAAACCCCATATAAAGATGGCACCAACTCCAGGACAATTCTTTCTCTCAATGTCAATGGACTAAATGCACCAGTTAATAGACACAGAATGGCAAAATGGATCAAAAAACTCAATCCAACCTTCTGCTGCCTACAAGAAACGCACCTGAATAGTCAGAACAAACACAGACTCAAAATAAAAGGCTGGCAGAAAATCATCCAAGCAAACAGCACCCATAAAAAAGCTGTAGTGGCCATACTAATATCAGATAATGCAAATTTTATACTTAGGAAAGTTGTAAGGGACAAAGATGGGCATTTTGTATTAATCAAGGGATATGTACAGCAGAAAGAAATCACACTCCTAAATATATATGCACCAAATAAGGGGCCAGCAAAATATTTAATAAAATTGCTGACAAATCTGAAAAATAATATCAATAACAACACAACAATTGTGGTAGACCTCAACACGGCATTGTCAACACTTGACAGGTCAACCAGACTGAAACCCAATAAGAATATACTAGATCTAAAAGAGAAATGGAAGAAAGAGTTTGGTAGATATATACAGGACACTCCATGGGACATTCTCCAGGATAGATTACATGCTAGCACATAAAACGTACCTCCATAATATCAAGAGGATAGAAATTTTGCAGGCTACCTTTGCTGACCACAAGGCCCTGAAATTATATATAAACTACAAAAGGACACAGAAGAAAAACTTTAATGCATGGAAGTTAAACAGCCTAATACTGAATAACCAGTGGGTCCGAGATGAAATCAAAGAGGAAATCAAAACCTTCCTGAAAACAAATGAAAATGGAGACACAAACTATCAGGACTATGAGACACAGCAAAAGTGATACTGAGAGGAAAATTTATAGCTTTGCAAGCACATATCAGGAAAGAAGAAGGGACATACCGGAATAGCTTAATGACGCAACTCATAGAATTAGAAAGTACTCAACAAAAGGACCCAAAAATAGGGAGACAGAAGGAAATAACAAAGCTGAGAGCAGAAATCAATGAAGTGGAAACCCGAAAATCAATCCAAAAGATCAACGAAGCAGAAGTTGGTTCTTTGGAAAAAAAAAAAAAGATTGATAGACCACTGGCAAAAATAACAAAGAAAGAGAGAGAGAAACTTGATAACTCGTATTAGGAATGAAAAAGGAGAGATCACTACTGATATGGTAGAGATTCAAAGGGTAATCAGAAACTACTTTGAGAAACTCTATGCCACTAAAAATAAAAACCTGGAAGAAATGGATAAATTTTTGGACACTTATAATCTTCCACGGTTGAATGAAGAGGATGCAGAATATCTAAACACACCCATCACTATTGAGGAAATTAAAACAGTAATCAAATGTCTGCCCAAATCAAAAGTCCAAGCCCAGATGGATTTACTAATGAATTCTTTCACACCTTTCAAGAGGAACATCTACAAATCCTGGCAAGACTTTCATGCAATCGAAAAAACAGGAACACTTCCAAATAGCTTTTATGAAGCCAAAATCACCTTGATGCCTAAACAAGACAGAGATGCTACCAAAAAAGAAAATTACAGATCAATATCGCTGATGAATAGAGATGCAAAGATCCTCAACAAAATCCTGGTAAATAGGATTCAATGTCTCATTAAGAAGATCATCCACTACGATCAAGTAGGTTTCATCCCAGGAATGCAAGGCTAGTTTAACATCCGTAAATCTATCAACATAATACACAACATCAACAAGAAAAATAAAAATCACATGATCATATCAATAGACGCAGAGAAAGCATTTGATCCGGTCCACCACCCATTCATGATCAAACCTCTCAGCAAGATGGGAATGGTAGGAACCTTTCTCAATATAGTTAAGGCCATTTACCACAAGCCAAAGGCAAATATTGTCCTCAATGAAGAAAAACTGAAAGCCTTTCCTCTAAATTCTGGCACAAGACAAGGCTGTCCTCTCTCATGACTCTTATTCAACATAGCACTGGAAGTACTTGCTATAGCGATTAGGCAAGAAAAAGATATCAAGGGAATCCAGATAGGAAAGGAAGAAGTCAAGCTCTTGCTGTTTGCAGATGACATGATACTCTACTTAGAAAACCCTAAAGTCTCTACAAAAAAGCTTCTAGAAACAATAGACTCATATAGCAAGGTGGCAGGCTACAAAATTAACACACAAAAATCAATGGCCTTTCTATACACCAATAATTGTAGGGAAGAAATGGACATTAAGGAAACAACCCTATTCACAATAGTGCCACACAAACTCAAATATCTTGGAATCAACTTGACTAAAATGTGAAGGACCTATACAAAGAAAACTATAAAACTCTGCTCCAAGAAATAAGAGAGGACACATGGAAATAGAAGCACATACCCTGCTGATGAATTGGCATGATTAACATAATTAAAATGGCAATACTCCCCAAAGAATTATACAGATTTAATGCAATCCCTCTAAAGATACCCGTGGCATTCTTCAAAGAAGTGGATCAGGCACTTGGAAATTCATTTGGAACAATAAACACCCTAGAATAGCTAAAGCAATCATTGGGAAAAAAATATGGGAGGAATTACTTTCCCCAACGTTAAACTGTACTACAAAGCAATAGTTATCAAAACAGCATGGTATTAGAATAAAGACAGGCCCTCAGATCAGTGGAATAGGCTTGAATACTCAGAGAATGTTCCCCAGACATACAATCACCTAATTTTTAATAAAGGAGCAAGAATTCCTAAATGGAACTAAAAAAGCCTCTTCAACAAGTGGTGTTGGCACAACTGGCTAGCCACTTGCAAAAAATTGAACTTAGACCCCCAGATAATATCATGTATGAAGGTTAAATCCAAATGGATGAAAGATCTCGATATCAGACCTGAAACCATACGATATATAGAACAACACGTAGGTAAAACAATCCAGGACATTGAGACTAAAGGCATCTTCAAGGAAGAAACTGCACTTTCCAAGCAAGTGAAAGCAGAGATTAACAGATGGGAATATACTAAACTGAGAAGCTTCTGCACCTCAAAAGAAATAGCGCCCAGGATACAAGAGCCACCCATTGAGTGGGAGAAACTATTCACCCAATACCCATCAGATAGGGCTAATATCCAAAATATACAAGGCACTGACAGAACTTTACAAGAAAAAAATATAATCCCATCAAAAAATGGGGAGAAGAAATAGACAGACACTTTGATAAAGAAGAAATACAAATGGTCAAAAGACACATGAAAAAAATGATCCACATCACTAATCATCAGGGAGATGCAAATTAAAACAACTATGAGGTACCACCTCACACCCCAGAGATTGGCACACATCACAAAGAATGAGAACAAGCATTGTTGGCGGGGATGTGGAGAGAAAGGAACTCTTATCCACTGCTGGTGGGAATGCCGTCTAGTTCAACCTTTATGGAAAGCAATATGGAGAATCCTCCAAAAACTGGAAATCGAGCTCCCATACAACCCAGCTATACCACTCCTAGGAATATACCCTAGGAACACAAAATACAACACAAAAATCCCTTCCTTACACCTATATTCATTGCAGCACTATTTACTATAGCAAGACTCTGGAAACAGCCAATATACCCTTCAACAGATGAATGGCTAAAGAAACTGTGGTACATATACACAATGGAATATTATGCAGCTGTCAGGAGAGATGAAGTCATGAAATTTTCCTATACATGGATGTACATGGAATCTATTATGCTGAGAGAAATAAGTCAGAGAGGGAGAGAGAAAGACACAGAATGGTGTCACTCATCTATGGGTTTTAAAAATAAATGAAAGATATTCTTGCAATAATAACTTTCAGACACAAAAGAAAAAAGAGCTGGAAGTTACAGCTCACCTCATGAAGCTCACCACAAACAGGGATGAGTTTAGTTAGAGAAATAACTAGTTTTGAACTATCCTAATAATGAGAATGTATGAGGGAAATAGAAAGCCTGTCTAGAGTCCAGGCGGGGGTTGGGTGGGGAGGAGGGAGATTTGGGACATTGGTGATGGGAATGTTGCACTGGTGATGGGTGGTGTTCTTTACATGACTGAAACCCAAACACAATCATGTATGTAATAAAGTTGTTTAAATAAAAATATAATAAAAAAATAAAAGACAAAAAAAAGAAAGTACCAATAACATTAAACACTGAGGAGCTGGAAAAATTGGATCCCTCATACATTATTTGCATAGATATAAACACGTAAGGACCTCTAGAAAAAGTCTTTCTAAACTAAACCTGCATAGACTGTATGATGCAGCAATAGTCCATATATTACAGTTTAATGATAACTTATATTCAACCTCAACTTCTACATGAATGTATATAACAACTTTATTTGTAACTCCTGGAGCTGAAAGCAATCAACATATCTTCCAGCAAGTAAATAACTAACCAAACTACCACATTGATATCACTGGGATTTTCTCAGTAATAAGGAGGAACAAAATATTAAGAGAGCTGTCTTCTTGAATGAGCTTTCAGGGAATTCTGATCATTTTTATATATTTATTTTATTTTGTATGGGTATTTTTTTCTTGTTCTGAGCCACACCTGGTAGTGTTTAGTAGCTTATTGTAGCTTTGTGCTCAGGAGCTCCAACATACAAAGCATCTACTCCAGGCATTTGCTTATTAACTGATCCTTTTACTGATTTTTAAATAATATTAAATATTACACAATTTATAATTCCATTTATATGGACAGTTTTCTTAAGGACAAAATTATAGAGATGGGGAATAGATAACTTTTCCAAGGATTAGGGATGAGGTCTGTGGAGGGAGGTGTAGCAGTGTAAATATAAAAAATTGCAGAAGGACCCTTGTCAATGAGTAATAGTTTAAATGATGCAAATGTATTTCTGTATGTCTACACATGTGCTAAGATCATAGGAACTTCAAGAAACAAACACACTTCATCAGTGGATGTGAGACTAGAGGATTTTACATCTAATGAACCCCCAGTGTCAGTCTCCCCACCATAATATTGTAAGAGAGTTATGGAAACATTTTATGGTTGGAGAAGAACACGCAAAGACACATGGGATTTCTCTGTTTCTTACAGTTACATATGAATCTACAAATAGCTATGAAAAGAAACTTAAGAAGAAGAAAAAGAGCCAGATATAACTTTCAGCAAATCAATGTTGAGAGAATCACTCTGAGTAAGGTTATAGGAAGTTTTTTCAGAAGAAAAGTGATACCACCCTTGGACCTACGTGGAGGAATGCAAAATGCCAGAAATGGTAAGTGTATGCACAGACTTAAAATATTTTCCTAATTTTTAATTTTTTAAAGATATTTGAGTATTTAAGGCAAAAGAAATAACAAACTATCATGGAATTAATAATATGTAGAAGTGAAAGATATGACAATAATACAGGACAGGAGGGAGAAATAATAAGTAGTATTGTGAGAATCACATATTCAGTGTGAAGGGGTTTAATACCATTTTAAGTTAGACTTTCATGTATGCTTAAAGTATAACTGTAGCCACCACAACCAACCCAAGGCAAAAGTCAAGAGAGAAGAATCAAATGGAGCCTTTGATTTATTGTCACTACGTACCTTAAATATTACTGTGAAAGATTCGTAATTCACTTTGGTCACAATAAAAATTATTAAACACACACACTCAAAACCCCAGAGGCCAGAGCAATGGCACAGGGCATAAGGAGTTTGCCTTGCGTGAGCTAGCTTAGGACAGACAGTGGTTTGATCCCCACCTCCCCTGGCGTCCCATATTGTCCCCCAAGCCAGTAGCAATCTCTGAGCACATAGCCAGGAATTACCTTGAGCATCACTAGATGTGGCCCACAAACCAAAAGTCAAAAACCAAACCAAACCAAACAAAACAAAACACCCAAATGCACAAATACAGAATTAGAAAAAATAAAAGAGGACACAAGGAAAAAGATAAGTACATCAAATAAAAAGGCAGGATTCGCTACATAGAAGCAAACTAACTTGACTATAAGCTTAAGCTCAATATCAGTGATAATTAGATGAAATATAACTGGTTAAACACTCAAGTTAAATATAAAGATTGTCAGGTTGGGTAACTAAGACCTATCTGCATGGTGTTGTGGAACAAGAAACATATTTTAAATAAAATAGATACAGATAGGTTAAATGCAAAAAGAAAGGCTATCTTCTCCAGAAAGAAATCCATGGAAATCATGAGTATTACAATGAGAGAAAAAAGTAGATGTCAGAAGAAGAAATAGTATCCAAATAAAGAGGATGCTTCTCGTTGATAAGAGGACAGGTTTATCATAAGTACTCATAATTAATAAATGGTTATCTATTGATAAGTTAAAAATATTAGAGTTAAAACCCATGAGAAGTGAGGAGAAAATAGACCAATTAGCAAAGATGCATGGAGAGGCTGGAACTCCTCCAGATGATGAAAGTGGCCTAGAAATTGTGTTAAAGCCCAGCTTCCTAAACTGTGAGTGGCGACCAATGTGGAGTTTGAATTTGACCTGATTATAATTGAATATGGGAGTCACAAAATATTGTTGTATTATATAAGGTTTCTTTTTTGTTTGTTTTGTTTTGTTGTTTTGGGGCCACATCTGGAAGTGCTTAGGGGTTACTCCTGGCTCTGAGATCAGAAATTGCTCCTGGCAGGCTTGGAGGACCATATGGGACAGTGGGTATCAAACCCAGTTTGGCTGAGTGCAAGGCAAACACCCTCTCCATTGTATTATTCCTCCAGCCCCAATATAAAGTTTCTAAATTCAACAACCAAAAGAACAAACTCAACAACGTCAGGTATTTCTGGCAGCATTCCCCTTGTAGCATTTTTGGGAGAGAAAAAGATTGTAGGTGGAGGACAGGAAGAACAATATCAAACACTATGTTATTGCTATACTTGCTTTCAGAAAGCAAAAAAAAAAAAAAGATTTTAAAATAACCCATACTATTTGTGACTACACATAGCATAAATTGTAAATCATTAACAGAAGATGACCAAGATGATGCAATTGTATCATTTTGTTAAAATTTACTTTCATCACAATGAAATTGATCTATAAATCAATAGGAGAAACAGAAGTGTAAACCCCTAAAACTTAGGAAATACAAGCAAAGCAGTGCTTATAGGAATGATGCATATTACATTACATTACATTACAAAAGGATGATTTCAAATATATGGTTTAGCTACTTTTCAGATTCTTCTTTAGAACAAATTAATCCCCAAATCCAAATCAGTTAGAAATATAATCAAGATAAGAGTAGGATCAGTAAAACTGAAAATGAGAGAAATAAGTCAACCCAGGAATCATTTATTTTAAAGGAAATAAGTGGCAATGATAAGCCTGCATAGCAAGACTGATAAAGAAAGAATGATAGGGGCCGGGCGGTGGCGCTAAAGGTAAGGTGCCTGCCTTGCCTGCGCTAGCCTTGGTCGGACTTCGGTTCGATCCCCCGGTGTCCCATATGGTCCCCCAAGCCAGGAGCAACTTCTGAGCGCATAGCCAGGAGTAACCCCTGAGCGTTACCGGGTGTGGCCCAAAAACAAAAAAAAAAAAAAAAAAAAAAAAAAAAAGAAAGAAAGAATGATAGAAGATTCAAATTCCAAATGACAGCATGAATTTCCTGACCAACAGATGCCCATGGTTCTAGGGAAAGCACTTGAGTCCCGTGTGTGTGCCCCATTGAGTTTCTCACCCCCATGTGCTGGGCCTGGGGGCCAGATGTTCAGCAGCATTACCTGCTGCTATCACTAGATACTCATGTCATCTTCTGCCCCTTACTTATCATGTGTAGCAGTTGAGATGAGTAGGGAGCACCAGATGCTAAGCAGGACAGTGCATGCCCTCTTCAGCCACTCACAACTATGTCAGAGTTAGGAAATAAAATTTTCCTAGCAGAAGAGAAGTTCTCAAATTCTTGAAATTCTCTATTTTCCCATGATTAAAATGTTTTCTTCCAGAAGTAAAGGGATCAGGAGTAACAAGAGGAGCTTGAACAGTTAGTTTTTCTTCATCTTACACACACAGAGGGGTTTCATTCCATGGTCTCTGCTCTCCAGCTTGTTTCCACCTGAAGGAATCAGACGCAGGAGGTTTTGAGTCATTTGATCATGGAAAAACAAAATTTTTCTAGAGCATCCCACCTCTTTTCCCTCACCTTAGACTCTGTTCTGGAGGATAAAATTGACCACCAATCCTTTGTGCCAATTCAGTGCTGTCATCTCTCATGGAGTGAAAAGATAGAGGTGTGGGAAACAACACCAAAACCAGCAACAAGGACAGAAGCTATATGAGAGTGCAAAGGAGCTTGTGAGCATACTCAGGGGGATGACTGGGGGATGATTGTGAGGTCACTGTCTAGTGATAAAGTCCTTGGTTCAAACAAGAAAAGAAAGAGAGGAGACATAGAACAAGAGAAGAACTCAGGACATCTCCAAGGTGTTTTCAAGTAAAATGACTTATCTCTAAAAGCCTGATTTGCCATTTCAAGTTGGCCATCCTGCTTGCTTCATAGCAGTTCTATGATGCCAATGCTTTGAGCCAAGGAGACAAGTCCTTGGTTTTCATCAGGAATGCAACCCCATGATCTGTGAGGCACAGAGTTGGCCTCAGTACCATACTCCCAGGCCTGAGTTCAATGGCAGAGAGACAGGTGGGGGTACCTCCTGACCAGACTTTCTCCCTGGTGTGTCCACTCAGCTCTCTGGGCCCAAGCAGGCCTCAGATGTGGCCCAGCTGCTGCTTTCACTGTGGATCCTGGATAGATGGTATACTGAGACTTGGAAGACCCAGTAAGGGGCAGCGTGGCCAGATGGGACTCAAACCTCCCTTCAGGGGCACAGCTATGGAACAGGCAAATAGGGGACCCTATGCTTGTGTACATCTCAGCTGAGGGGCATAGCAGTGAGGCCCAGGGAGCAGGGTTTCTTCAGGGGAGGGGAACCTTGGGAACCAGGTACCCCTGGGTTCACTAGGGATCAGTCAGGATCACCTTTCCTATGTCTGGGCACCGTGGGTACTCAAAAGCAGGGATCATGTTGCTTTGTGAAAAAAATGCAAGATTTGGCCCTCTGAATGCTGGCTTTGAAATGTGTGTACTTCACTTTGAAGTCTACTAAGCGGCCAGCTTGAAGAGATTAAGAAGAGAGCTCCCTGTGTCCTAATTCTAACATTTCCATCTATTCCTCACGGTGCTTTGCCTCAATTTCTCTATTTGTAAAAGCAAATTTGGCACACTTCCTCTAGCACATGGCGGTACCTGTATGAGGACTCCATGTGGTTCCAATTTTTCAGGGTACCCCTTTGGTCGGATAAATTTCATGTCAGCCTTAAAGATAGGAGGGAATTTTAAGTATGATTTTTCCTGGACTTGGCATTCATTTTCCGAGTTTTTGCTTACTTGGTGCCTTATAATATGGTAATGTATTCCTGTGACCTTGTATATTCAAGGCAAAGGCTTGTGTGAAATAGCTAAAAAGTCCGATTTGATTTTTTTAAGCTTTTTTCTGAGTGTTGGGCCACAATCCAATAGTGCTCAGGGGCTACTCCCACCTCCTGCTTGAGGTCACTCCCAATGGCCATGTGGTACAGCATTAGGTCTGTCCTTTGAGCTATCAAGCAGACCCTATTTTTATTTTGCTTTGCAGAAAACAAGAGGATATACTTTATGTCACCTTTGCACTGTGAGTGTCCTTAAGTGCTAAGCTCTCTGGTTCAATATCTGAAATAGAGGGAAGTTATTCATGTCTGACCTTTATTTCAGCTTCCATTGACTGTGCAATCACTGGGCCAGAAGCCTGGGAGGTTTTCTTGAACAGGACGTTCTCTGCCTCCATTTAGGGAGGGCTGTGAGCTGGGAACTGCCTGTTTGTTTTTGAGCCACTCTAAAAGAAACTCCCGCAGAGAGACTTCGTGCTGTGCCCATATCCAGCCCAGCCCAGCCTGGCAGAGAGGGCATCTTTGTTGCAAGAGGCTGAGGAATTGCCTCCCCTGCGGAAGATTGGGTTATTTTTAGCTATAAACTGAAATTTTTCATTTTTGAAATTGTTTTTATTTCTACCCAAATAAGCAAACTTCAGGAGACTGAGGGTGGCAGGCAAAAAGAACAAAACAAAACAAAATAGAAGGCAGGAGACATGGCCGTTAATCGGAGCCGTGTGTCCATGTAAAAGGAAACCAGCTGAAATTGCTTCCTCTGGTGCTGACAACGTGCTTCTGGCATGCCTTGGTTCTCAGGGCAGTAGTGAAAGAGCCACTTCCACTGAGCAGGCATAATGATCACGTATGCTCCACTTAAGTATACTTGATTACAGAAAATTGCACCCAATTGCACCAGACTGTGCTGTACAGTTGACAGAGCAATGTAGGTGTTTGACTCCCCACTCTAAAGCCCAAGGAAGACAAACTATATTGACTCTATAGCTCAAGGAAGACAAACTATTTTTATGAGGAGATGGCAGTGACAGGATCCTCCTAAAGGCTTTGCTGGGGCAACAAGAAAGTAGAGGCTTCGACCCAGGTGCCATCTGAGCACCCACTTTGACTAATGGGATTGTGAGGTCCCTGTGACATCAAGGCAGTTGGGGCTGGCTATTCTAGACATTCACTGAATTTAGCAGTGTGAGCTGCCATTCAAGACCTCAGCATGCACAGTGTGTCTCTTGTGGCCACTCCTGATCCTGTCCCATAAAATTGTGGTGAATGTCCATCATGAGTGTCTCAGGCACTGTGCTCACCATGTTTGAGTCCCATGGCAGATGCTGGTAGGATGTTGATTGTTTATGGTAACATTAAATGGACCCTGAAAGAAGTGATTCCTGCATTTAAAGACAGAAACACTGGGCCATGAGTTGTCCAAAGGAATGTAATCCTGCTATTTTGCTGTCTGTGGGCCCTGATGAACATGTTTCCTTGCTGCATATCCCTTTTACCATTGGCTCCCTAGTCTTATGCTTTGGGACCTCATTTTCATGACTTTTCTCAGAGTCTAGTTGAAATATCCTGGATACCCACAGGGAGTTACTTGATCCCTGGTTGAGGAATGCTGTTCAAAGCCATGATTAAAACCTCATTGGCTACCTGATGTCAGGGTGGCATGTCCACAGGAGATAGGATATACTGAGAGGAACATAATAGTTTGTAAAAAGTACAGAAAAGAGAAGACACTTACCTGTCCCTTACAATTCCTGCACAGACTGACAGCTCAGCTCTCCTTTTGAGGTGAAAATCTTAATACTGGGAGAGGTTGGTTCTCTGTCCTGACATATGCATGAAGTGAGGCTCTGACTGACTTGTCTCTGAATTCCAGTCACCAGCTTGCCCACAAATGTGGCATTTGGGGCACCAAGTTCCTGTGCACACATAAGTTTTCTCTTTCTAAGATGACATTAACCAAGACATCTTCAGAGAGAGCAGCTGTAAGATATTGAGTTCACCTTTCAGCTCAGAATCCAAAGAGCATCCTATTGTGAGTCTGCTACTTTTCTAGTCACTGTGGATGGCTCTGGACATATGCCTAATCCTGGTTGACTTCCTCTGGTTGTACTCTTGATTCTGATTGGGGCTGTTGGGTCATGGGGGTGGATGGTGATGTTCCTTCATAACATGCAGGAGAGACACAGGCAGGAATGTTGTACCTGGGTTTTGGCTGAAAGCACCTCTGGGTTTGATCTACACTCAGGGAGGTAGATGAAGAAGGAACCTCACATGGATTATGTGCAGGTTGTTGTCTAAAAAGGAAGACTCCTGGGCTATGAATTGTCTTGGGAGGGGGGAAGAATAGAGATTAGAGCAACTCTATTCCAACATGCACATGGTTGCTGTCCAAAGTAGACTCTGGCTAGCACAATCATTTCCAGTTGTACAAAGGACCGTTGTAATCAGTCCATAATTAGCTGAAAGAGACCATACTCTGGATGAATATAAGCATCCCCAAGCTTCTCTGCTCACCTGATGATTATACTTGGAGCCCCTAAAATATTTTAGATCTTTAGAATAATATTCCAACAGGATTCATTATTTGCTGCCTCATGAAACATTGTGTGCCTGATGCCCATAACAGTCTTTGCAGGACTTTGACTTTTGACTCAGAGACCAAGCCAGGTCTAATGAGCACTGCCAACCATCGAGCATGTTTCATTTAACTAAAATAACCAGCAGTACATGTTGACTTCAAAGATTTTTTTTTGTGTGAGAACAGACTGATTTGTTCCCTCTTTGCTGATTTGGTAGATACTTCACTGATGTGCCAAAGGTATGAGAATGAACAGAGGGGAGGGGAAAGCTACAACTTGGCCAACTTCCCCAAACTGAATTCTTCTTCCACCAGATTCTCTCTTTCAGAAGGATGGAGGTGGTCATATTTGGAAAAGTTGATGACAACAGTGAAAATAAATGTATGTTTAGATCTGCAAGTGTAAGAATTTCTTACTCATCTTTGTGCATATTTTCTGTTAACCATTATACTGTTCTCACAACACTGCAGGTGTTCTGCTTTTACTAGCATTTTGCAATTTGGCTGGATGACTCACTCAATCAGTAGTTTTGGAATGAACAAAGAAAAAAGAAATGAGAAAGTTGGAAAAAGGCCAGTATCTGTTGTAGAGAAACTGGTATTCTGATAAATCACTTCTTTTTTATTTGTAAATGAGGAATAAAATTAAATATTTGTGCAATTTATGAAATGACACAAGGGGGAGGTAATTTCTAAAGCCAGTTTTATGAAAGAAAATATTAAGAAGGCATTCTAGAATATTAATGTAATGCTTCATTACTTTTGCTAATGGCAAGTTTCTTTTATCATGTGTACTAAATGTATTCAGATATTAATTGCAAGATCTGAGGTTAAACTTATATGCTAATCAGAATTTGAAATATTGCAATTATATTGCCACTGTAACTTTTCAATTTTCTTGTTTGCTTAAATTTTGGGACCTAGCAGTGTTACAGGCTAAGTCCCGGGCCTGTGCTCAGGAAGCATTCCTGATAGAGCTCAGGGACAAAAGCCAGGTCAACTGTGGGCAAGGCAAATGCTCTACCTGCTGTACTATTTGCACTAGCCCTAACTTTTCAACATTTTTAGTGTTTAATATCTTTGCTCAATAAATTATTGGTGAATACTTATTTTTTAAAACTTTATTATGGAATCAGAATGTTACTTCTCTAGAATATTTTGATTTGAGGATCTTTTGTACTCTCAAAAATTAGAGAGGACTTAACATTGCTTTTATTTTTATGTAGGCTGTACTACAAAAATATATAGTATACTATATGTACTAAAATTTAATATAGGGAAAGAAAATTAAAAACCGTATATTTATTCATTATTTAATTTAAAGTAACTTGAAAATCAATTACAAGTCAGGATGTATAACACATTTTTGTGAAAATCTTTTGACACAGAAAGTATCAGTGATAATATTGGCATTGTTTTAGAGAATGGCACATCTTAATTTCTCACATAACAGGAGACAGCTGGATTATTATATTTTCTCTTGCAGTCATTCTGCTGAGATGTATCACTTGCATGAATTAAGCAAAATTGGAAAAGGGAGGACAATTTTTAAATGTTAAAAATAATTGTGGAGATTAAGCTCACTGTCTCATACTCAACGATACATTTAGTTTTATAAATATTAGTACACTGTGGAGTCTAGAGATTTATAATGAACTTCTCATGCTATTTGTATCAAAGCCATTTGGTTATCATTGTGCTCTTTTATAGGTCAGATGTCAATGATTGGGTTTTGAGTTATGTAGAGTATTTGTAAAATACAAATATTGACTCATTCTACTAGGATGTAAAAAATTTGTGTTGGCTTGTAAATTCACTGTTTCATGTTCAAGCAGAGGGATGCTTAAGATCCCAGTGGCAGGAAGAGTTGTTTGTCAGGATAGGCTAACTTGTTTTTCATTTTTGAGAGATTGTCTACCAAATGCCCAGATCTGAATCATAGTTTGTCTTTAAGTTGTGCTTTCACACATAATTATTGTTCTGTGAAGAGATGCAGAATTAGTTCCTAACTAACACACATATACACTTTTTTCCCTTCTCACATACAAACTCACATATACAAACACAAATTTTCTCACATGTATGTAAGATGACACCCAGCTATTAACCCCAATCATCCTCTTTCTATTAAGTCTTTCTTTTAATATATAGAAGCCTAAATGGATTACTTGACCTTTCCCCTCCTGGTGTATTGGTATTGGTTTAATAAAGAAAGCAATTTTGGCTTTTGGTGAAGGGTGAGAGACCACGAAAAGCCACTGATTCCATTTCTTTCTGACTGGCTTGGCTTATTGAATTTTCACTGCTACCCTGCTTCTTCAGACCTGTCTGTGAGGGGGTTAAAAATATCATGCTTGGTGGGGGGTACTGGAGAAATAGCACAGAAGTAGGGCATTTGCCTTGCATTCAGCTAACCCAGGATGGATGGTGTTACAAAGCCCGGCATCCCATGTGGTGCCCAGTGACTGCCAGGAGCAATTTCTGAGCACAGAAGCAGGACTAACCCCTGAGTACTACTGGGGGTGTCCCAAAAACAAAACAAAACAATACAACAACAGCAACAATAAAAGAGAAATACCATATTTGAGGTGATCTAACAACTCGTAGATTTTTATTTTACACATGAACACACACTACACATTCAAATACACCCTCTTTGTGTCACAAACATCTCAGAAGAATTTTTCTTAGACACTACTATTTTTTTAAATTTTATTTCATTGAAACCATTGTGATCTACAAAGTTCTTCATAGTTGAATTTCAGATATACAGTGAACCATGGCCATTCCCACCACCAGTGTCGACTTCCCTCCACCAATAATCCCAGAGTGTATCCTATACCACCACCCTTTGCCCCCTGGCCTCTCAAGATGACAGGCCCAATTAAATTATGAATGTTAAAATTTGGATCTCTTGATTCTATTGTTGGTTAACTTAATTCTGCCCTTTTTTTCTCCACTAATGCACCTGAGACCACTTGGACCCTAGTCCTCATCCTTTCTATTTTCCTTTTTTCTTAATTTTATAGAAAAATGAAGAAATATGAGATAAAGCAAAGTAATCTGTGTCCCAAGGTTCTATGAAAAAAAGTGGGAACCCCGATTTAAAGAATAAAAAGAGAAAAAAATAAGAATAAAAGGAAGTGCAATTTTTTTCATAGGCACAGCAAAAGTTGGGGAAATAGAAAGGAAAAACCATTGGCCTAAAAACAAGGGGACCCCACCCATGAAGCATCCTGCCATAAGACTGACTACGGGCTCTGGGCATACTAAGTTTCTAACCCCAAAGTCTTTATGGTACCACTAAAAGTTCTCCTCAATCACAGTTGTCGCACTCAGTTTGTGCAGAAGATATATCTTTCTGGAAATTTCCATTTCATAAGTCATTACAGCATTTGAGGGGTTGCATTTGCTAAAGTTTACTGCAGACTTTAAGGGGTCTGTATATTCCTCTGTATATGCAGCACAATACCAAGCAGCCTAAGTGTCCAGTGACAAGTGAATGGACAAATAGGTCAGTTAACAATAGAATCTTTCTCAGCCATTACAAAAGATGAGCTCTTCCCTTTTGGGAGGATGATACATAAGGCAGTGCTCAAGCAATTTTATGTTGTGTACTGCCGTTGGTCAGGCAACACTATGTTGATTGTGTGTATGTCAAATACCTGCTGTTATCTTTCTGATAGGGGCACATGTGAAGGTGAGTGATACAATTTTTAATACTGTTCAGTCTTGTTTTGATTTTGACTAAGGCACAAGAGCTTTGCAGCATTAAAACAAATGGCTTTGTAGCATTAAAGCAGATGTCAGTTAGGTGAAAAGGTAAGTCATGTCTCTGCATTCTTATGCAGGTAGCTTTTACCCTTGTGGGTCCACAGATGTCCTGCAATGAAATACAGAGAAGAACATAAATTCTCTTTACCAGCTTGCTCCCAGCATGAGTTCTGTAGAGACAAGTGAGGCCCAGCGAGAGCATGATGCTACTTGTCTCCATAGCACTTGCTTTGAGCCATATGACCTTCAGAGCATTATAGTTATCTTAAGACACAAATCTTGATTTAGAAGACTTTTGCCTCATGGAGAAAAAAAAGAGTGAACAAAAACAGTCAGTTAATGCAGTTTCTGAGAAGCACACAGACCACAAGACAACTCGCCCCAATAAAGGGATCCAGTAGGTAAGTTTGGAGAGAGCAGTTAGTATAAGATCCACAGGCTGTTGAGGAGGAATCATTTGGAAGAAATCTCTGGAATTATTCTTCCCTGGAGAGAAAGGCTTCCTGTGCACATCAGCCATTTGCTGTTTCCTCTTTCCAAAAGTCTGAAACTATCTATCCCAGTTCCACCAGCTGCACTCATCCCCCTTCCCCCTCTTCTGCCTGTAATTCATTCTTTGTCTCCGCAATGAAAAGAGCACTGTATTTTTCTCTTTCTCAGTAACCTGATCTTCTGAACATGCACACCCCAGACAAAATAAGTGAAATTGAGCTTCCAAAACTATATTAAACTTCATTACAATCTTTCAACACTGTCCTCTTAGAAAATATTTCCTTCCCTGTGTTCTCCGAATATCACTGAATAGCTGTGGGGCAGTGGGACACAGTGATTAGCATCGACAACAAAAGAAAGGTCATCATCTGATTCTTTCCATTCCAGTCTTTTCAACATTGAGGCATATTAATTTCACATGGCAGAAGTAGCTAAATGTTGAAAAACTCTTTCATGTGAAGTTGGGGTGATTTATTTGGTCCTATGTACTTCTCGGGTTTCTCTCTTAATCAACTTCCTGCATTTTGTCATTTTCCTGATAAAGACAGGCAATTATTAAGAGCCTACTATGGGTCAAGTTAGGGTACAACTGTGAATTGTAAGCAGGGAATTCAGTGTCAGTTTTTATGGGTTGGGAGTATGGATTTGGCCTGTGCTAAGTAGGGAAATGTCAGTGTTTCAGAGTTGTCACCCATGCAGTTTATGGTTTAAAAGACTGAGACATTTTTTACTTTTAATTTCTGGTGGTTTTTGAGATATTCACTCATAGAGAATATTCCATGCCACTTGACCTTGTACCTTCTGTTGTCCTTAACAGTCAGCTATGATTCTGAGTTCCAGTTCCTTCTCTCGAAGGAGCTTTCCTAGGATGAGACTAAATCATCATACTCCATGTGTGCCATTCCTGCACTCTATAGTATTGAAAGCCACTGCCTGCTTTGTGACCTGTGTTCCCACTTGCCCTTTGATGAGGGGCTCTAGGACTTTTTTTTAATGTGACAGATGGTGGACAGATGAGATGCAAATGGCTGCCATCTTATGAGCCAGGCTTCCCTCTACATTTGTACTTTCCATCCAATTCCCATTCTCAAGGGACTTTTAAAGATTATTCACAGAAAAACAAGGCTTTGATTGTTGAGCTTGGCTCATTCTGATGTTTAGAAGGTGTGACTATTTTATTCCTCAAATAAAAGAGACAGACTTTGTCAGCCAGAACACACAAGGGAAATCCACTTTCCTTGAAAAATTTGGCTTGTTTTTGGCCTGGCACATAAAGGCATTCTACAAAAGGTCTACTTTCTACTCTCACCTAGAGTCAGGGAGTTCAGAGCCTTATGGCATCAACTGAAACAGGTCCACTGAGAAACGAAGATTCTGCCCCTGCTATAGTACTTGGGAGCTCTCTCTAATTACCTGGTATTCTCTCTACCTTTGCTCGGCTACAAAGATGGGATATATTTTTCACCCAAACTCCAGCCTTGATCTTTGTGTGGTATTGAGATGCTAATGATTGATACTTCTTGTCAATCTCTATCAACCCCTAGAAAACTAAATTGCTTCTAATTTTTCAGTTAGGTACTGTCACATAGTTTGCTCACATTTTAGTTTGTATATTATTATATTCAAACAATAGAAGATAAATGCTAATAACTATTAACATAGCACTTCAAAAGTGGTTGAGATCATCTCAATCTTTGGCATAAAATTAGCAATGCTTGGGGAGATTTCTGCAATTACTCTGAAAATGTTGGTGATATTTGTAAAGCAATTTTTATATGCAATCAAAACTCTCTGTTCTTGCTCTAAAAAACTTGATATTTCAACACATTAATTTATTGTACAAAAATAATGTAACTAGAGACCCTACCTAAACCATAAAAGATAAAGTATTTAGACCAAAACATGCCTTGAACATGTAGCAGACATGTGGCCAAAATATTAGGAATCTTGGGACATGACAAAGTCAAAATATTGTGTGAAAGCAGAATAAGCATGTCAACCA
>NC_064858.1:21058698-21066198 GCF_024139225.1 Suncus etruscus
AAAGAAGAAAGAAAGAAAGAAAGAAAGAAAGAAAAGAAAAGAAAGAAAGAAAGAAAGAAAGAAGAAAGAAAAAGAAAGAAAGAAAGAGAAAAAGAAAGAAAGAAAGAAAGAAAGAAAGAAAGAAAGAAAGAAAGAAAGAAAAGAAAGAAGAAAAGAAAGAAGAGAAGAAGAAGAAAGAAAGAAAGAAAGAAGGAAGAAGGAAGAAGGAAGGAAGGAAGGAAGGAAGGAAGGAAGGAAGGAAGGAAGGAAGGAAGGAAGAAGGGAAGGAAGGAGGGAAGGAGGGAGGGAGGGAGGAGGAGGGAGGGAGGGAGGAAGGAAGGAAGGAAGGAAGGAAGGAAGGAAGAAGGAAGGAAGGAAGGAAGGAAGGAAGGAAGGAAGGAAGAAGGAAGAAAGAAAGGAAAGAAAGAAAGAAAGAAAGAAAGAGAAGAAAGAAAGAAAGAAAGAAAGAAAGAAAGAAAGAAAGAAAGAAAGAAAGAAAGAAAAGAAAAGAAAGAAAGAAAGAAAGAAAGAAAGAAAGAAAAAGAAAGAAAGAAAGAAAGAAGAAGAAAGAAAGAAAGAAAGAAAGAAAGAAAAGAAAGAAAGAAAGAAAAGAAAGAAAGAAAGAAAGAAAGAAGAAAGAAAAACAAACTCACATATAGTTAGGCTTCCAGAGAGATAACATCTTTATTTGCCCTGGCCATCATGTGTGACCTATTTTATAAACCTATTTAAGCACATGCTATCCTTAGCTTGCCCTGCGTCTTAGATTCCTTCAGCCATCTCTCCTCCTGCTACCTTCTCCATCCTCCATCCAGCCAAATCCCTTTCCCTTCTGGTCAAAAGCCTTTTGTTACCTCCCAAAGACCCCTCCCAGAAATGGGAGGTCTATTAGCAGGTAAGGTTACACTGGAGGAAATGAGGTGTGTGACTACAGTCCCTACATATTAAAAGGTATCATGTGGAGCTAGAGTAATGGCACTGTGAGTAGGGTGCTTGCTTTGTATGCAGCTGACCCAAGTTCAATTCCTGGCACCACCATTCTTATCTAAATTCTGTCAAGAAGGATCGCCAACTGCAGAGCCAGAAGCCCTGAACATGCCAGATGTGAAACAAAAATCAAAGAAAAACTATTATGTAAATATAGCAATTCATACAGTAGATAGAAAACAGACATATAGACAAATAAACCAATGCATTGGTACTGAGTGCCAAACAGACCCAGACTCATGCAAAAATGACTCAATCTTGATAAAAGTGTGACGATTCTATGTGAAAATAAAGAAATAGATTACTTTTAAAAAGTTTTTTTTAGTTTTTGGGCCACACCAGATGAAACTCGGGGGTTACTCCTGGCTTTGTGGTCAGAAATCGCTCCTGACTTGAGGGCCATATGGGGTGCTGGGAGATCGAACCACGGTTTATCCTAGGTCAGCCGCATACAAGGCAAATGCCCTACCGCTGCACCACCACTCCAGCCTAAGATTACTTAAAATTCTTAATTGTTAGATTTAAAAAAAAAAACCTTAGTTAACTCATGCATGCAAAAATAAATTCTAGGCATATTTTTGATAATAGTGAAGTAAAACTTTGAAATTTTAGAAGGATAAGGACTTGAGTATCTATATGCTTGTGGGTTAAGAAGGAATTTTCTAAATAAGATACAGAAAACACAAACCCTGAAAGAAAACCTAAATAAAGGATAAGATCAAAATGTCAAACTTCTCTTCAATTAAAGTCATCATGAGAAAGGTTAAAATGAACCATGAAAGAGGGAAATGAAAAGAGGATGCCCAAGGAGAAGGATGCATGTCTTGCATGGCTGAGGGCCCAGGTCTGATTTCAAAACATGAATCCCATTAGTCTGTGTGGTACTGTCAGCACCAACTTCAGCACCCTTGGATTCCTGGATATTGCCCCTTAGCACAATAATATAAACAACAATAATAACAGTACCCCTCATCTAAATGAATCAAAGATTAGAAAAAGCTTTGATTAGAAAAAGCTTATGCGTTTAAGGGACATTATTCAGCATAAAACGAAATCACATCTTATAAATTTTTACTTCTTTGTTTTAAAAAGGCAAACTACCCAATAAAGAATGAGCAAAGGGCAAAAATGTATACTATCAATTTAATACACATTCTGCCAAAAAATGGAAAAGTAAGGGGTTTACCAAGTCCCACTGAGTTTCACGAGCCAGCAAAAAACCTGACAGTAAAGTCTATAATGGAAAGAAAATGTTATCTCTGATCATTGGGTTATACAATTAGAGATAATTTCATTTCCTCCATCCAGATTCCCCATAAATGAACTACAGGCTTAATGGAATCCTTGTAAAGATCCCAAGGCCTTTATAAAGCTAAACAACCATTCAGAGAACTGGGTGGCATGATTATAGAGGAAGTGCCATGATGGACTGATGACTATGGACAGGAATTCATCCAATAAATCTGAAAGAACAGAGAGAGAGAGAGGATAGGGGTTACAGCACTTGTCTTGTATGCAGCAGATTTAGGTTCATCCCCAAACTGCATGTTTCTGAGCACAACTGGGATTTACTCCCAAACACAGAGCCAGGAATATAAGCTTTTGGAGCATCACTGGGTGCAACCAACCCAACACCACCCCCACATCCCACAGTAAAAAAAATAAACTTTTATGTAAAATTAGTAATACTAAAACTACATTAAATTGAGTTGAAAGTCAAGCAATGTAGTTCGCTACTATGCAAAACATATTCTGTAGTTCAGTTAAAGCTGAAAACATACTCAATAAATTCCAACATGCACTCTTTTTTAAAGAAAAAAATGTTAAACACACTAGAAATAGTCAGGAATTCACTTCATCTGATTAAAAAATACATATCTACAAAATTCTATCTTAGTGGAAGTCTGGAGATATGGGTCAGTGGTGGAGCACATGCTTTGTCTGACCCTAGGCTATATCTCTGATATCTCTTTCCCTCCCTCCCTTTTTCTCTGTCTCACTCTCTCTCTCTCTCTTTCTCTTGCACACACACACACACACACACACACAATTATAAACTATTGTCCTTGCCCATTCTCTGACCCTGTTCTCCTGCACCCACCCCAAAGAATTACTGGTTGCATAAGCACCAAGTCTGTTGGACAGAGAATATCCTAACAAGACTCTAAAATTAAGTATAATGTAATTGCTTGCTGCCAACAGGACCCAGGCAAATGGGTCTGAAGCAGGGCTTGGATTAAAAAAAAAAGGCTTAAATAAAGAAAAGCAGGAGGTCAGGGTGCTCACAATCTTGTGGACTGAGATCCCTGACTTGCCTGCATGTGGACAATATTTATTGTTTAGAGCCAGTAGACACAGGAAGAAGGGCAAACATTAACAGAAAGATGCCTATTCTTGTTAGTCTAACTTGGGTAGACTTTTACATATTAAAGGGACCCAAGGCAGTTAAAACAAGTCTTCTTCTTGTCTACTAGGAGAGGGAGAGGTGGCAGATAAAAGTGAATACAGGATACCTACCAATAGGGAATTCCCTAAGGGTACCAGTATTCTAATAATTAGTAATCAAGGGTCCTTAAATTACATTATTTGTTCTTCTCTTTAGACTGAAATGGAACAAGAGCTGCAAAATCCCTGTCCCTGATTTCTGTTTATATCCCCAGCCACTCACCCTTCTTATGAAGGAAAATGTCTTTTCTGTAAGACTTTCCTGGCGGGGATGTGGAGAGAAAGGAACTCTTATCCACTGCTGGTGGGAATGCCGTCTAGTTCAACCTTTATGGAAAGCGACATGGAGATTCCTCCAAAAACTGGAAATTGAGCTCCCATACGATCCAGCTATACCACTCCTAGGAATATACCCTAGGAACACAAAAATACAATACAAAAAAACCCTTCCTTACACCTATATTCATTGCAGCCCTATTTACCATAGCAAGACTCTGGAAACAACCAAGATGCCCTTCAACAGACGAATGGCTAAAGAAACTGTGGTACATATACACAATGGAATGCAGCTGTCAGGAGAGATGAAGTCATGAAATTTTCCTATACATGGATGTACACGGAATCTATAATGCTGAGTGAAATAAGTCAGAGAGAGAGAGAAAAACGCAGAATGGTCTCACTCATCTATGGGTTTTAAGAAAAATAAAAGACATTCTTGCAATAATAACTTTCACACACAAAAGAGAAAAGAGCTGGAAGTTTCAGCTCACCTCAGGAAGCTCACCACAAAGAGTGATGAGTTTAGTTAGAGAAATAACTACATTTTGAACTATCCTAATAATGAGAATGTATGAGGGAAATGGAGAGCCTTTTTAGAGTACAGGCGGGGGTCGGGTGGGGAGGAGGGAGACTTGGGACATTGGTGATGGGAACGTTGCACTGGTGATGGGTGGTGTTCTTTACATGACTGAAACCCAAACACAATCATGTATGTAATCAAGGTGTTTAAATAAAATAAAAAAATACTTTCCTCCTTTCTTTCTTTCTCTTTCTTTCTTTCTTTCTTTCTTTCTTTCTTTCTCTTCTTTCTTTTTCTTTCTTTCTCTTTCTTTCTTTTTCTTTCTTCTTTTTTCTTTCTCTTTCTTTCTTTCTTTCTTTCTTTTTTTCTTTTTTCTTTCTTTCTTTCTTTCATAAAATTTTTATTTTAGCACCATAATTACAAGCATAATTGTAGTTGGGGGGAAAAAAAGACTTCCCTCCTTGTCTCCATTCCCACATCTTCAGGAACCACTGAGACATGTTGTCAGTGAATCTACCTCAGAATCATGGTAGTCCTATGCCCCTGTCTTACAAAGCACAGGGAGTCTTGGCTTTTGGAGCACCACCAGGTCCTCTCTCCCTGAGACTATGGAGGATCCCAGCCTAAGGTGGGGTGTGCGGGGTGTGTGGGGTATGTGGGATGTGATCTGCTGGATCCATAACCTGAGGGGTCCATGGACGCTCCACAACATTACAAAACACCTTGTTTGGGGATTCTCCTTAGACCATACCTGGTCTTAAAACTGGGCCCAAATTAGTCATTCAAATAAGCTGTCTATTCTGTACTATTGACCCATCACCCTTGTACTCCTCCTTCCATTTCCTGGGACTACAGAATTGCCACTCACCGCAGTGGCTCACTTTGGCTGACCTCCTGCAGGAGAAATTCTAGGAGTTTCTGCCTAGGCAGGGATGTCTGACCAACCTTAGAAATGATCCTTAAGCACTAAGACTGTCTAAGACTGCTGATGGGAATGAACGTGTGTATTGCCAAATAAGGTGTAGCAGATTTTGTTGGAGGGACTATAAGTTTTTTCACCAGGTGGGACTTGGCCTATTCTATTTCTTGAAATATCTACTCCTCTTTTTATGATCTTAGTGATTGGAATATTTGAAGTGTGGGGCCATGTTCAGTGCCAAAAGTCACCCTCAGACCAGACCTGTGGGTTATGGCAAAACCCCAGACACTAGGTAGAGGAGAATGAGACTCTTTGTCAAAGAGAGTTCCTTCCTTCCTTTCTTCTTTCCTTCCTTCTGTCTGTCCTTCTTTCCTTCCTTCCATCCTTCTTTCCTTCCTTCCATCTTATTTCCTTCCTTCCAATCTTCTTTCCTTCCTTCCTTCCAATCTTCTTTCCTTCCTTCCTTCCAATCTTCTTTCCTTCCTTCCTTCCTTCTTTCCTTCTTTCCTTCCTTCCTTCCATCCTTTCTTCCTTCCCTCTCTCCTCCCTTCCTCTCTCCCTTTCTTCCTCCCTCATTCTCCCTCCTTCCTTACCTCTCTCTTCCTTCCCCCTTCCTTCCTTTCTTCCTTCTGTCCTATCTTCCTTCCCTCTCTCTTCCCTCCCTCTCTCCCTTCCTTCCTCCCTCTTTCTCCCTACTTCCTTTCTTCTCTCTCCCTACCCTCCTTCCTTCCTTCTTTCCTCCTTCCTTCTTTCCTCCTTTCCTTCCTTCCTTCCTTCCTTCCTTCCTTCCTTCCTTCCTTCCTTCTTCCTTCCTTCCTTTCTTCCTTCCTACAGAGGAGCCCTGGGAGAGGCAGCAGGTGAGGCCAGAAATGAGGGAAATCAGCTCTGGTTCTCTCCCAATTTTTTCTTCTTCTCTATCCTCATGCCCTTTTCCAACCTTGGCCTCATTACTGCCACCCCACCCACTTCCCAAACAAACAAATATTCATTTTTCATTTACTGCATGACCTGCCCCAGGGAACTCAGGAGTGTGTCATCCACCAAGGATGCAAGATTTCTGACTTTCTCCAGACTCTGCTCTGTGACAGCAACTTGGCATTTTAGACAGCAAGATGCATTTTAAAGGAGTCGGGAAGAAAAATAAACATATATAAAGATGCTCAGTCTTGGAGCATAGAGTAGAAACAGATCTCTAAGAAAACATGGTGTTGTAGATATTCCTGAGGGTTGGTATGAGGAGAGGGTATCACAGCCGCCCAGCCTTAATCTGAACCATTACAGTTATCAGAAGGCCTGTGCCTGTCACAGACTTGGAACAAATCATCTTCCCTACACATTGTGGGGCACAAAATTCTTTGAACAAAGCACCCCTTCTCTCAGCCCCACCCTTCTAAATTTTTGTTCTAATGCAACTTGGGACATGGAAAATTCCTAAAATTGAATCCCCCAAATATCACCATGCACCCACAGACACACAGGAAACAGAAAAATGATGTCCCCACCCACACCTCATAAATATAACCAATGCTTAAGTTTAAAAAAGTTAAAGAAGTTTCCTCAGATTTAAAGACCCACCAAGATTCCTTACTTCACTACAAATCTCAGGTGTGAGCCAATCTCAGTGCCTCCACCATCCAGATGGGCCTTGGTACCACCACTTTCACTTCCTCTTTGTCTCCCCACATCCCTCCTTCTACCCCCACAATCTATTTTTCTCCCCATACCCCTCCTTATTCCCCACAGCTCTCCTTCTTTCCCCTCACCCCATCTTCTTTCCCTACAGACCTCTATCTCTCCCTCACTCCTCCTGTTCTCTCCTAACCCCTCCTTTCACAACATCCCTCCTTCTGCCCCCCACTCTCCTTTAGCCCCCACACTCTGTCCTTCAAGGCTCTCCACCAAAGACTGTTTGGCAAATTAGAAAGAAGAATGTGGTCTTTTTTGACAGCTTGGCCTGGGAGTCCCAAATGTAAACTCACATCACAGCTACCAATGAATGATTTTATTCATTTTAAGGTACTTATTTTCTTTTATTCAAATACAGTTTTTAAGACATGCAATACACCAAAAGGAAGTGGAAGAAGTTTTTCTTTTTTAAATTTTCCAGAAGGGAGATAGACTTGTCAACCTCTACGTTAAAAAATATTAAAAATTTCTCCATCTAACCCTTCAGTCAAATACCATTCTCCCGTTTGTACAGTCAGCCCCCAAACATCAAGACACCTATGGGCCTGGGTCTATTTATGGGTGAAGGGTGTGTGTGCCCCGGCACCAGTGCCACCCATTGTCTCAAGCCCGAGACCCGTAGGCCGTGCCCAGGTTTCCAGGAGCAAAGCTGCTGTATTTGGGAGCCGCAGGGCTGCTCTTCAGT